>NC_092030.1:8015000-8025000 GCF_042242105.1 Pempheris klunzingeri
AAAAGGGAGCTATTCATTCTAGCGTAAGCCATTCATTTTCACCCTTTCATATATTCAGATTAGTACTTTATTCATTCATTCAGGTATTCAATGATTTTCAGTTCAAATGGAGCTATTCAGTCTAGCGTAAGCCATTCAACTTTACCCTTTCATATATTCAGATTAGTACTTTATTCATTCATTCAGGTATTCAATGATTTTCAGTTCAAATGGAGCTATTCAGTCTAGCGTAAGCCATTCAACTTTACCCTTTCATATATTCAGATTAGTACTTTATTCATTCATTCAGGTATTCAATGATTTTCAGTTCAAATGGAGCTATTCAGTCTGGCGTAAGCCATTCAGCAGCCAGCAGAGAGCAGCAGAGAGCATTCACACCGCAATTTCTTCAGAAATTGCACTTTCTAGTTGGTGTGAATGCTCAAGCATTCACAACATATGTTCTTCTACTTTATTGGTGTGAATGCTCAAGCATTCACAACATATGTTCTTGTACTTTATTATTATTATTATTATTATTATTATTATTATTATTATTATTTTTCTTCCGTCATGTTATTTTGCCGCGCTTCTTCATCCAGAGCTTTCAAAATAGAAAATTCATTCAAAGTTCAAAACGTGCGCTTCAATCGGGAATCGATTGCTATGACTTTTCTCATCCGAAACTTCAAAAATGTGCCATTAATATCCATTTTTCTGACAAAAATTCCTCATAGAAATGAATGGGAAAAAATTTCAAAACTCCGATTTTCTCACCAAACTTCAAGACCTCACAGTTCCTACATACAGTCAGCCAGAAACTTCATTCAAACTCTAAAACGTTCAGCCTCTCGACCTCTTTCAGACCATACTTCAACCTCCTTCATTCCATTCACCGTTTCATCACACTCGTCTTTCAAAAAAAAAAACTTTCTCACTCCATTTTCAGATTTAACATTAGTGTGTATGTGGCGGAATGTTCAGAGCTAGAGTGCGTGATGTCATCGCTAGAGTGGAGAGGAGCAGAAGATCGTCTGAAGATTTCGGGAACAACTCGCTCTAATTCCCACAGCGTGTCACTCAGACTCATGATTCATACAGAAAAACGTAGGACTGCTCGGGCCGGTCGCAACGATGTGACTTCGGACACACAGAGACGCACGCAGCAGCCCCCACGAGCCTCCAAGCGACGGAAACTCACAGGAACTACTGCATTAAGTGCCATGTTAACTGGCAGCTCAAATCTGAGGAGGGAGGGAGACGCAACCACTTTTGTAACCTGCTCTAGCTCTTTCATTTCACAAGTTAGAGACCTGAGGAAAGAACTGAGTGTTCAGGAGACCCTCTGAAGTCCACAGGTCCACATGTTATGGCTCTGACACTTACTGGGTTTGAGTAAAACTGGCATTTTCAGAGGCATGTCACAGCTGAAATCTCCATGTAAAGAGCTGTGTCTCCCCAGAGTAGCTCCGCAGGCACTATCGCCATGACGACCCCACAGCTGCAGCTGGTTAGTGACCTACAGAGCCACTGAGCGTGCTCAGTTGGTGGGAATCAGGTGATAACTTTACTGTCACTCTCTCACACAGAGACACAGACAAACAGAGACACAGACATGCTCAGTTGGTGGAAATCAGGTGATAGCTTAACTGTCACTCTCTCACACAGACAAACAGAGACACATACACACACACACACACACACACAGACAAACAGAGACACATACACACACACACACAGACAAACAACTACAGGTGTTGACTGACAACAAAGTCACAGGAAGTCTGCCCGAGTCTGATTTCAAAATAAAAGCCCTGTGCTTCTCAAAATAAAGTTCATCAGATACAGAAAAACAACTACACGTGTTGACTCGCAACAAAGTCACAGGAACTCTGCCGAGTCTGAATTTCAAAATAAAAGCCCTTAAAAAAAATTAAATTTAATCAGATACAGATAAACAACTACACGTGTTGACTCACAACAAAGTCACAGGAACTCTGCCGAGTCTGAATTTCAAAATAAAAGCCCTTTGTTTTTCGAAATTAAATTTCATCAGATTTTTCATCTGTACATCTTTCAACTTCCTTTTTCATGTTAAACCTATTCAAAATAGCAGAATATTCAATGCTTTTCAGTTCAAAAGTCAGCTATTCACTTTTCACCCTTTCACATATTCAGATTAGTACTTTATTCTTTCATTCAGGTATTCAATAATTTTCAGTTCAAAAGTGAGCTATTCATTCTGGCGTAAGCCATTCATTTTCACCCTTTCATATATTCAGATTAGTACTTTATTCATTCATTCAGGTCTTCAATGCTTTTCATTTCAAAAGGGAGCTATTCAGTCTGGCGTAAGCCATTCAACTTTACCCTTTCATATATTCAGATTAGTACTTTATTCATTCATTCAGGTATTCAATGACTTTCAGTTCAAAAGGAAGCTATTCAGTCTGGCGTAAGCCATTCAGCAGCCAGCAGAGAGCATTCACACCGCAATTTCTTCAGAAATTGCAGTTTCTAGTTATTGGTGTGTATGCTGAAAGCATACACAACATATGTTGTTGTACTTTATTATTATTATTATTATTATTCTTCAGCCCATGTTTTTCGGCGCGTTACTAGCCCCACGCCATTCAAGATAGGGCAACCGTTCAAACAGGAAAACGTGCGCCTCAATCGGGAATGGTTCGGAATGACTTTTCCAAGTAATCGGAAAGCACGTTTTGGCGCAGCGCGCCAAAACGTGCGCCAAACCTCCCATAGAAAATGAATGGGAAAAATGTTCAAAAGTCACATTTCGTCATCAAACTTCAAGCCCTCACAGCTCCCTCATACGTTCAGCCAGAAACTCCATTCAACCTGTAAAACGTTCATCATCTCGACCTCTGTCAGTACACCATTCAACCCCGGTGGTGGCATTCACCGTTTCACCACGGTCGCCGTTCAAAAAAAAAAAGTTTTTCGCTCCGTTTTCAGATTTAACATTAGTGTGTGTGTGGTGGAATGTTCGGGGCTAGAGTGGGTGATGTCATCGCTAGAGTGGAGAGGGAGAGAAAAATCGTCTGAAAATTTCGGGAACAACTCGCTCCCACGCCCACAGCGTGTCACTCAGAGTCATGATTTATACATCAAAACGTAGGCCTGCTCGGCCCGGTCGCGATGGTGTGACTTTGGACCCACAGAAACGCACGCAGCTCCCGCTACGAGCCTCCAAGCGACGGGGAGTGAGACCAACTGCCGCATCAAGTGCCATGTTAAATGGCTGCACAAAGCTGAGGAGGGAGGCAGACGCAACCACTTTTCTAACCTGCGTCAGAGCTCTCATCTCACAAGTTAGAGACCTCAAATTACACGTACGTGTTCAGGAGACCCTCCTCTTTCCACTGGTCCACACGCCAAAGCTCTGACACTTACGGTGCCCATGTAAAAGCTGCATTTTCAGAGGCCTTTTAGAGGCCTGTCACAGCTGAAATCTCCATGAAAACAGCTGTGTGTGGACCAGCTGGCTAGTCACCATGGTAACCGGACCGCTGGAGGAAATCAGCTGATTTGTGACCTTTGACCCACAGAGACAACGAATTTCAAAATAAAATGCCACAGATGGTAAATTGGTGCAGTCTGGAGGATATCAGCCGATTGGTGAACTGTCACTCACTCACTCACACTCACTCTCTCACTCACACACACACACGCACGCACTCACTCACTCACTCACTCACTCACTTACTCACTTACTCACTTACTCACTCACTTGCACATCCTTCAACTTCAATTTGTGCTGGTCGAAGACCAGCACAAATTGATGTTGAAGACACAGACACAGACACAGACACAGACACAGACACAGACACAGACACAGACACAGACACAGACAGACAGACAGACACACACACTCACACTCACACTCATAATGATGAGAATTTGAATTTAATATTGATAAGTAAGTTGGTTTAAAAGGTCCAGACTTTGAGTGGTGACATTTCCTAGTTGACTTGAACGCACCATGAAATGAGGTAAGAACACAGGGAGTGCTGCAAACTAATGAGGTGGTCTAAACATGAACATGCAGGGCAGCGGGGCAGGACAGCAGGGCAGTTTGGCATGAGCAGGGCAGCGGGGCAGGACAGCAGGGCAGTTTGGCGTGAGCGGGGCAGGACAGCAGGGCAGTTTGGCGTGAGCAGGGCAGCGGGGCAGGACAGCAGGGCAGTTTGGCGTGAGCAGGGCAGCGGTGCAGGACAGCAGGGCAGCTTGGCGTGAGCAGAGCAGCTTGGCGTGAGCAGGGCAGCGGTGCAGGACAGCAGGGCAGCTTGGCGTGAGCAGGGCAGCTTGGCGTGAGCAGGGCAACAGACAGCATACACACCGCAATTTCTCCAGAAATTGCAGTTTCTAGTTGGTGTGAATGCTCAAGCATTCACAACATATGTTCTTGTACTTTATTATTATTATTATTATTATTATTATTATTATTATTATTATTTTTCTTCCGTCATGTTATTTTGCCGCGCTTCTTCATCCAGAGCTTTCAAAATAGAAAATTCATTCAAAGTTCAAAACGTGCGCTTCAATCGGGAATCGATTGCTATGACTTTTCTCATCCGAAACTTCAAAAATGTGCCATTAATATCCATTTTTCTGACAAAAATTCCTCATAGAAATGAATGGGAAAAAATTTCAAAACTCCGATTTTCTCACCAAACTTCAAGCCCTCACAGTTCCTACATACAGTCAGCCAGAAACTTCATTCAAACTCTAAAACGTTCAGCCTCTCGACCTCTTTCAGACCATACTTCAACCTCCTTCATTCCATTCACCGTTTCATCACACTCGTCTTTCAAAAAAAAAAACTTTCTCACTCCATTTTCAGATTTAACATTAGTGTGTATGTGGCGGAATGTTCAGAGCTAGAGTGCGTGATGTCATCGCTAGAGTGGAGAGGAGCAGAAAAATCGTCTGAAGATTTCGGGAACAACTCGCTCTAATTCCCACAGCGTGTCACTCAGACTCATGATTCATACAGAAAAACGTAGGACTGCTCGGGCCGGTCGCAACGATGCGACTTCGGACACACAGAGACGCACGCAGCAGCCCCCACGAGCCTCCAAGCGACGGAAACTCACAGGAACTACTGCATTAAGTGCCATGTTAACTGGCAGCTCAAATCTGAGGAGGGAGGGAGACGCAACCACTTTTGTAACCTGCTCTAGCTCTCTCATTTCACAAGTTAGAGACCTGAGGAAAGAACTGAGTGTTCAGGAGACCCTCTGAAGTCCACAGGTCCACATGTTATGGCTCTGACACTTACTGGGTTTGAGTAAAACTGGCATTTTCAGAGGCATGTCACAGCTGAAATCTCCATGTAAAGAGCTGTGTCTCCCCAGAGTAGCTCCGCAGGCACTATCGCCATGACGACCCCACAGCTGCAGCTGGTTAGTGACCTACAGAGCCACTGAGCGTGCTCAGTTGGTGGGAATCAGGTGATAACTTTACTGTCACTCTCTCACACAGAGACACAGACAAACAGAGACACAGACATGCTCAGTTGGTGGAAATCAGGTGATAGCTTAACTGTCACTCTCTCACACAGACAAACAGAGACACATACACACACACACACACACACACACAGACAAACAGAGACACATACACACACACACACAGACAAACAACTACAGGTGTTGACTGACAACAAAGTCACAGGAAGTCTGCCCGAGTCTGATTTCAAAATAAAAGCCCTGTGCTTCTCAAAATAAAGTTCACCAGATACAGAAAAACAACTACACATGTTGACTCGCAACAAAGTCACAGGAACTCTGCCGAGTCTGAATTTCAAAATAAAAGCCCTTTAAAAAAATAATAAATTTAATCAGATACAGATAAACAACTACACGTGTTGACTCACAACAAAGTCACAGGAACTCTGCCGAGTCTGAATTTCAAAATAAAAGCCCTTTGTTTTTCGAAATTAAATTTCATCAGATTTTTCATCTGTACATCTTTCAACTTCCTTTTTCATGTTAAACCTATTCAGAATAGCAGAATATTCAATGCTTTTCAGTTCAAAAGTCAGCTATTCACTTTTCACCCTTTCACATATTCAGATTAGTACTTTATTCTTTCATTCAGGTATTCAATGATTTTCAGTTCAAAAGGGAGCTATTCATTCTAGCGTAAGCCATTCATTTTCACCCTTTCATATATTCAGATTAGTACTTTATTCATTCATTCAGGTATTCAATGATTTTCAGTTCAAATGGAGCTATTCAGTCTAGCGTAAGCCATTCAACTTTACCCTTTCATATATTCAGATTAGTACTTTATTCATTCATTCAGGTATTCAATGTTTTTCAGTTCAAATGGAGCTATTCAGTCTAGCGTAAGCCATTCAGCAGCCAGCAGAGAGCAGCAGAGAGCATTCACACCGCAATTTCTTCAGAAATTGCACTTTCTAGTTATTATTTTTCTTCCGTCATGTTTTTTTGCCGCGCTTCTTCATCCACAGCTTTCAAAATAGAAAATTCATTCAAAGTTCAAAACGTGCGCTTCAATCGGGAATCGATTGCTATGACTTTTCTCATCCGAAACTTCAAAAATGTGCCATTAATATCCATTTTTCTGACAAAAATTCCTCATAGAAATGAATGGGAAAAAATTTCAAAACTCCGATTTTCTCACCAAACTTCAAGCCCTCACAGTTCCTACATACATTCAGCCAGAAACTTCATTCAAACTCTAAAACGTTCAGCCTCTCGACCTCTTTCAGACCATACTTCAACCTCCTTCATTCCATTCACCGTTTCATCACACTCGTCTTTCAAAAAAAAAAACTTTCTCACTCCATTTTCAGATTTAACATTAGTGTGTATGTGGCGGAATGTTCAGAGCTAGAGTGCGTGATGTCATCGCTAGAGTGGAGAGGAGCAGAAAAATCGTCTGAAGATTTCGGGAACAACTCGCTCTCATGCCCACAGCGTGTCACTCAGACTCATAATTCATAAAGAAAAACGTAGGACTGCTCGGGCCGGTCGCAACGATGCGACTTCGGACACACAGAGACGCACGCAGCAGCCCCCACGAGCCTCCAAGCGACGGAAACTCACAGGAACTGCTGCATTAAGTGCCATGTTAACTGGCAGCTCAAATCTGAGGAGGGAGGGAGACGCAACCACTTTTGTAACCTGCTCTAGCTCTCTCATTTCACAAGTTAGAGACCTGAGGAAAGAACTGAGTGTTCAGGAGACCCTCTGAAGTCCATAGGTCCACATGTTATGGCTCTGACACTTACTGGGTTTGAGTAAAACCGGCATTTTCAGAGGCATGTAACAGCTGAAATCTCCATGAAAAGAGCTGTGTCTCCCCAGAGTAGCTCCGCAGGCACTATCGCCATGACGACCCCACAGCTGCAGCTGGTTAGTGACCTACAGAGCCACTGAGCGTGCTCAGTTGGTGGGAATCAGGTGATAGCTTTACTGTCACTCTCTCACACAGAGACACAGACAAACAGAGACACAGACATGCTCAGTTGGTGGAAATCAGGTGATAGCTTAACTGTCACTCTCTCACACACAGACAAACAGAGACACATATACACACACACACACACAGACAAACAGAGACACATACACACACACACACACACAGACAAACAGAGACACATACACACACACACACACACACACACAGACAAACAACTACAGGTGTTGACTGACAACAAAGTCACAGGAAGTCTGCCCGAGTCTGATTTCAAAATAAAAGCCCTGTGCTTCTCAAAATAAAGTTCACCAGATACAGAAAAACAACTACACATGTTGACTCGCAACAAAGTCACAGGAACTCTGCCGAGTCTGAATTTCAAAATAAAAGCCCTTTAAAAAAAATAATAAATTTAATCAGATACAGATAAACAACTACACGTGTTGACTCACAACAAAGTCACAGGAACTCTGCCGAGTCTGAATTTCAAAATAAAAGCCCTTTGTTTTTCGAAATTAAATTTCATCAGATTTTTCATCTGTACATCTTTCAACTTCCTTTTTCATGTTAAACCTATTCAGAATAGCAGAATATTCAATGCTTTTCAGTTCAAAAGTCAGCTATTCACTTTTCACCCTTTCACATATTCAGATTAGTACTTTATTCTTTCATTCAGGTATTCAATGATTTTCAGTTCAAAAGGGAGCTATTCATTCTAGCGTAAGCCATTCATTTTCACCCTTTCATATATTCAGATTAGTACTTTATTCATTCATTCAGGTATTCAATGATTTTCAGTTCAAATGGAGCTATTCAGTCTAGCGTAAGCCATTCAACTTTACCCTTTCATATATTCAGATTAGTACTTTATTCATTCATTCAGGTATTCAATGATTTTCAGTTCAAATGGAGCTATTCAGTCTGGCGTAAGCCATTCAACTTTACCCTTTCATATATTCAGATTAGTACTTTATTCATTCATTCAGGTATTCAATGATTTTCAGTTCAAATGGAGCTATTCAGTCTAGCGTAAGCCATTCAACTTTACCCTTTCATATATTCAGATTAGTACTTTATTCATTCATTCAGGTATTCAATGTTTTTCAGTTCAAATGGAGCTATTCAGTCTAGCGTAAGCCATTCAACTTTACCCTTTCATATATTCAGATTAGTACTTTATTCATTCATTCAGGTATTCAATGATTTTCAGTTCAAATGGAGCTATTCAGTCTAGCGTAAGCCATTCAGCAGCCAGCAGAGAGCAGCAGAGAGCATTCACACCGCAATTTCTTCAGAAATTGCACTTTCTAGTTGGTGTGAATGCTCAAGCATTCACAACATATGTTCTTCTACTTTATTATTATTATTTTTCTTCCGTCATGTTTTTTTGCCGCGCTTCTTCATCCACAGCTTTCAAAATAGAAAATTCATTCAAAGTTCAAAACGTGCGCTTCAATCGGGAATCGATTGCTATGACTTTTCTCATCCGAAACTTCAAAAATGTGCCATTAATATCCATTTTTCTGACAAAAATTCCTCATAGAAATGAATGGGAAAAAATTTCAAAACTCCGATTTTCTCACCAAACTTCAAGCCCTCACAGTTCCTACATACATTCAGCCAGAAACTTCATTCAAACTCTAAAACGTTCAGCCTCTCGACCTCTTTCAGACCATACTTCAACCTCCTTCATTCCATTCACCGTTTCATCACACTCGTCTTTCAAAAAAAAAAACTTTCTCACTCCATTTTCAGATTTAACATTAGTGTGTATGTGGCGGAATGTTCAGAGCTAGAGTGCGTGATGTCATCGCTAGAGTGGAGAGGAGCAGAAAAATCGTCTGAAGATTTCGGGAACAACTCGCTCTCATGCCCACAGCGTGTCACTCAGACTCATAATTCATACAGAAAAACGTAGGACTGCTCGGGCCGGTCGCAACGATGCGACTTCGGACACACAGAGACGCACGCAGCAGCCCCCACGAGCCTCCAAGCGACGGAAACTCACAGGAACTGCTGCATTAAGTGCCATGTTAACTGGCAGCTCAAATCTGAGGAGGGAGGGAGACGCAACCACTTTTGTAACCTGCTCTAGCTCTCTCATTTCACAAGTTAGAGACCTGAGGAAAGAACTGAGTGTTCAGGAGACCCTCTGAAGTCCATAGGTCCACATGTTATGGCTCTGACACTTACTGGGTTTGAGTAAAACCGGCATTTTCAGAGGCATGTCACAGCTGAAATCTCCATGAAAAGAGCTGTGTCTCCCCAGAGTAGCTCCGCAGGCACTATCGCCATGACGACCCCACAGCTGCAGCTGGTTAGTGACCTACAGAGCCACTGAGCGTGCTCAGTTGGTGGGAATCAGGTGATAGCTTTACTGTCACTCTCTCACACAGAGACACAGACAAACAGAGACACAGACATGCTCAGTTGGTGGAAATCAGGTGATAGCTTAACTGTCACTCTCTCACACACAGACAAATAGAGACACATACACACACACACACACAGACAAACAGAGACACATACACACACACACACAGACAAACAA
>NC_092030.1:8045000-8067500 GCF_042242105.1 Pempheris klunzingeri
GTCACAGGAACTCTGCCGAGTCTGAATTTCAAAATAAAAGCCCTTTAAAAAAAAAATAAATTTAATCAGATACAGATAAACAACTACACGTGTTGACTCACAACAAAGTCACAGGAACTCTGCCGAGTCTGAATTTCAAAATAAAAGCCCTTTGTTTTTCGAAATTAAATTTCATCAGATTTTTCATCTGTACATCTTTCAACTTCCTTTTTCATGTTAAACCTATTCAGAATAGCAGAATATTCAATGCTTTTCAGTTCAAAAGTCAGCTATTCACTTTTCACCCTTTCACATATTCAGATTAGTACTTTATTCTTTCATTCAGGTATTCAATGATTTTCAGTTCAAAAGGGAGCTATTCATTCTAGCGTAAGCCATTCATTTTCACCCTTTCATATATTCAGATTAGTACTTTATTCATTCATTCAGGTATTCAATGATTTTCAGTTCAAATGGAGCTATTCAGTCTAGCGTAAGCCATTCAACTTTACCCTTTCATATATTCAGATTAGTACTTTATTCATTCATTCAGGTCTTCAATTCTTTTCATTTCAAAAGGGAGCTATTCAGTCTGGCGTAAGCCATTCAACTTTACCCTTTCATATATTCAGATTAGTAATTTATTCATTCATTCAGGTATTCAATGACTTTCAGTTCAAAAGGAAGCTATTCAGTCTGGCGTAAGCCATTCAGCAGCCAGCAGAGAGCGGCAGAGAGCATTCACACCGCAATTTCTTCAGAAATTGCACTTTCTAGTTATTATTATTTTTCTTCCGTCATGTTTTTTTGCCGCGCTTCTTCATCCACAGCTTTCAAAATAGAAAATTCATTCAAAGTTCAAAACGTGCGCTTCAATCGGGAATCGATTGCTATGACTTTTCTCATCCGAAACTTCAAAAATGTGCCATTAATATCCATTTTTCTGACAAAAATTCCTCATAGAAATGAATGGGAAAAAATTTCAAAACTCCGATTTTCTCACCCAACTTCAAGCCCTCACAGTTCCTACATACATTCAGCCAGAAACTTCATTCAAACTCTAAAACGTTCAGCCTCTCGACCTCTTTCAGACCATACTTCAACCTCCTTCATTCCATTCACCGTTTCATCACACTCGTCTTTCAAAAAAAAAAACTTTCTCACTCCATTTTCAGATTTAACATTAGTGTGTATGTGGCGGAATGTTCAGAGCTAGAGTGCGTGATGTCATCGCTAGAGTGGAGAGGAGCAGAAAAATCGTCTGAAGATTTCGGGAACAACTCGCTCTCATGCCCACAGCGTGTCACTCAGACTCATAATTCATACAGAAAAACGTAGGACTGCTCGGGCCGGTCGCAACGATGCGACTTCGGACACACAGAGACGCACGCAGCAGCCCCCACGAGCCTCCAAGCGACGGAAACTCACAGGAACTGCTGCATTAAGTGCCATGTTAACTGGCAGCTCAAATCTGAGGAGGGAGGGAGACGCAACCACTTTTGTAACCTGCTCTAGCTCTCTCATTTCACAAGTTAGAGACCTGAGGAAAGAACTGAGTGTTCAGGAGACCCTCTGAAGTCCATAGGTCCACATGTTATGGCTCTGACACTTACTGGGTTTGAGTAAAACCGGCATTTTCAGAGGCATGTCACAGCTGAAATCTCCATGAAAAGAGCTGTGTCTCCCCAGAGTAGCTCCGCAGGCACTATCGCCATGACGACCCCACAGCTGCAGCTGGTTAGTGACCTACAGAGCCACTGAGCGTGCTCAGTTGGTGGGAATCAGGTGATAGCTTTACTGTCACTCTCTCACACAGAGACACAGACAAACAGAGACACAGACATGCTCAGTTGGTGGAAATCAGGTGATAGCTTAACTGTCACTCTCTCACACACAGACAAACAGAGACACATATACACACACACACACAGACAAACAGAGACACATACACACACACACACACACACACACAGACAAACAGAGACACATACACACACACAGACAAACAACTACAGGTGTTGACTGACAACAAAGTCACAGGAAGTCTGCCCGAGTCTGATTTCAAAATAAAAGCCCTGTGCTTCTCAAAATAAAGTTCGCCAGATACAGAAAAACAACTACACATGTTGACTCGCAACAAAGTCACAGGAACTCTGCCGAGTCTGAATTTCAAAATAAAAGCCCTTTTAAAAAAAAATAAATTTAATCAGATACAGATAAACAACTACACGTGTTGACTCACAACAAAGTCACAGGAACTCTGCCGAGTCTGAATTTCAAAATAAAAGCCCTTTGTTTTTCGAAATTAAATTTCATCAGATTTTTCATCTGTACATCTTTCAACTTCCTTTTTCATGTTAAACCTATTCAGAATAGCAGAATATTCAATGCTTTTCAGTTCAAAAGTCAGCTATTCACTTTTCACCCTTTCACATATTCAGATTAGTACTTTATTCTTTCATTCAGGTATTCAATGATTTTCAGTTCAAAAGGGAGCTATTCATTCTAGCGTAAGCCATTCATTTTCACCCTTTCATATATTCAGATTAGTACTTTATTCATTCATTCAGGTATTCAATGATTTTCAGTTCAAATGGAGCTATTCAGTCTAGCGTAAGCCATTCAACTTTACCCTTTCATATATTCAGATTAGTACTTTATTCATTCATTCAGGTCTTCAATTCTTTTCATTTCAAAAGGGAGCTATTCAGTCTGGCGTAAGCCATTCAACTTTACCCTTTCATATATTCAGATTAGTAATTTATTCATTCATTCAGGTATTCAATGACTTTCAGTTCAAAAGGAAGCTATTCAGTCTGGCGTAAGCCATTCAGCAGCCAGCAGAGAGCGGCAGAGAGCATTCACACCGCAATTTCTTCAGAAATTGCACTTTCTAGTTGGTGTGAATGCTCAAGCATTCACAACATATGTTCTTCTACTTTATTGGTGTGAATGCTCAAGCATTCACAACATATGTTCTTCTACTTTATTGGTGTGAATGCTCAAGCATTCACACTATATGTTCTTCTACTTTATTATTATTATTTTTCTTCCGTCATGTTTTTTTGCCGCGCTTCTTCATCCACAGCTTTCAAAATAGAAAATTCATTCAAAGTTCAAAACGTGCGCTTCAATCGGGAATCGATTGCTATGACTTTTCTCATCCGAAACTTCAAAAATGTGCCATTAATATCCATTTTTCTGACAAAAATTCCTCATAGAAATGAATGGGAAAAAATTTCAAAACTCCGATTTTCTCACCCAACTTCAAGCCCTCACAGTTCCTACATACATTCAGCCAGAAACTTCATTCAAACTCTAAAACGTTCAGCCTCTCGACCTCTTTCAGACCATACTTCAACCTCCTTCATTCCATTCACCGTTTCATCACACTCGTCTTTCAAAAAAAAAAACTTTCTCACTCCATTTTCAGATTTAACATTAGTGTGTATGTGGCGGAATGTTCAGAGCTAGAGTGCGTGATGTCATCGCTAGAGTGGAGAGGAGCAGAAAAATCGTCTGAAGATTTCGGGAACAACTCGCTCTCATGCCCACAGCGTGTCACTCAGACTCATAATTCATACAGAAAAACGTAGGACTGCTCGGGCCGGTCGCAACGATGCGACTTCGGACACACAGAGACGCACGCAGCAGCCCCCACGAGCCTCCAAGCGACGGAAACTCACAGGAACTGCTGCATTAAGTGCCATGTTAACTGGCAGCTCAAATCTGAGGAGGGAGGGAGACGCAACCACTTTTGTAACCTGCTCTAGCTCTCTCATTTCACAAGTTAGAGACCTGAGGAAAGAACTGAGTGTTCAGGAGACCCTCTGAAGTCCATAGGTCCACATGTTATGGCTCTGACACTTACTGGGTTTGAGTAAAACCGGCATTTTCAGAGGCATGTCACAGCTGAAATCTCCATGAAAAGAGCTGTGTCTCCCCAGAGTAGCTCCGCAGGCACTATCGCCATGACGACCCCACAGCTGCAGCTGGTTAGTGACCTACAGAGCCACTGAGCGTGCTCAGTTGGTGGGAATCAGGTGATAGCTTTACTGTCACTCTCTCACACAGAGACACAGACAAACAGAGACACAGACATGCTCAGTTGGTGGAAATCAGGTGATAGCTTAACTGTCACTCTCTCACACACAGACAAACAGAGACACATATACACACACACACACACAGACAAACAGAGACACATACACACACACACACACACACACAGACAAACAACTACAGGTGTTGACTGACAACAAAGTCACAGGAAGTCTGCCCGAGTCTGATTTCAAAATAAAAGCCCTGTGCTTCTCAAAATAAAGTTCACCAGATACAGAAAAACAACTACACATGTTGACTCGCAACAAAGTCACAGGAACTCTGCCGAGTCTGAATTTCAAAATAAAAGCCCTTTTAAAAATTTTTTAATTTAATCAGATACACATAAACAACTACACGTGTTGACTCACAACAAAGTCACAGGAACTCTGCCGAGTCTGAATTTCAAAATAAAAGCCCTTTGTTTTTCGAAATTAAATTTCATCAGATTTTTCATCTGTACATCTTTCAACTTCCTTTTTCATGTTAAACCTATTCAGAATAGCAGAATATTCAATGCTTTTCAGTTCAAAAGTCAGCTATTCACTTTTCACCCTTTCACATATTCAGATTAGTACTTTATTCTTTCATTCAGGTATTCAATGATTTTCAGTTCAAAAGGGAGCTATTCATTCTAGCGTAAGCCATTCATTTTCACCCTTTCATATATTCAGAGTAGTACTTTATTCATTCATTCAGGTATTCAATGTTTTTCAGTTCAAATGGAGCTATTCAGTCTAGCGAAAGCCATTCAACTTTACCCTTTCATATATTCAGATTAGTACTTTATTCATTCATTCAGGTATTCAATGATTTTCAGTTCAAATGGAGCTATTCAGTCTAGCGTAAGCCATTCAACTTTACCCTTTCATATATTCAGATTAGTACTTTATTCATTCATTCAGGTATTCAATGATTTTCAGTTCAAATGGAGCTATTCAGTCTAGCGTAAGCCATTCAACTTTACCCTTTCATATATTCAGATTAGTACTTTATTCATTCATTCAGGTATTCAATGATTTTCAGTTCAAATGGAGCTATTCAGTCTGGCGTAAGCCATTCAACTTTACCCTTTCATATATTCAGATTAGTAATTTATTCATTCATTCAGGTATTCAATGACTTTCAGTTCAAAAGGAAGCTATTCAGTCTGGCGTAAGCCATTCAGCAGCCAGCAGAGAGCATTCACACCGCAATTTCTTCAGAAATTGCACTTTCTAGTTATTATTATTTTTCTTCCGTCATGTTTTTTTGCCGCGCTTCTTCATCCACAGCTTTCAAAATAGAAAATTCATTCAAAGTTCAAAACGTGCGCTTCAATCGGGAATCGATTGCTATGACTTTTCTCATCCGAAACTTCAAAAATGTGCCATTAATATCCATTTTTCTGACAAAAATTCCTCATAGAAATGAATGGGAAAAAATTTCAAAACTCCGATTTTCTCACCAAACTTCAAGCCCTCACAGTTCCTACATACATTCAGCCAGAAACTTCATTCAAACTCTAAAACGTTCAGCCTCTCGACCTCTTTCAGACCATACTTCAACCTCCTTCATTCCATTCACCGTTTCATCACACTCGTCTTTCAAAAAAAAAAACTTTCTCACTCCATTTTCAGATTTAACATTAGTGTGTATGTGGCGGAATGTTCAGAGCTAGAGTGCGTGATGTCATCGCTAGAGTGGAGAGGAGCAGAAAAATCGTCTGAAGATTTCGGGAACAACTCGCTCTCATGCCCACAGCGTGTCACTCAGACTCATAATTCATACAGAAAAACGTAGGACTGCTCGGGCCGGTCGCAACGATGCGACTTCGGACACACAGAGACGCACGCAGCAGCCCCCACGAGCCTCCAAGCGACGGAAACTCACAGGAACTGCTGCATTAAGTGCCATGTTAACTGGCAGCTCAAATCTGAGGAGGGAGGGAGACGCAACCACTTTTGTAACCTGCTCTAGCTCTCTCATTTCACAAGTTAGAGACCTGAGGAAAGAACTGAGTGTTCAGGAGACCCTCTGAAGTCCATAGGTCCACATGTTATGGCTCTGACACTTACTGGGTTTGAGTAAAACCGGCATTTTCAGAGGCATGTCACAGCTGAAATCTCCATGAAAAGAGCTGTGTCTCCCCAGAGTAGCTCCGCAGGCACTATCGCCATGACGACCCCACAGCTGCAGCTGGTTAGTGACCTACAGAGCCACTGAGCGTGCTCAGTTGGTGGGAATCAGGTGATAGCTTTACTGTCACTCTCTCACACAGAGACACAGACAAACAGAGACACAGACATGCTCAGTTGGTGGAAATCAGGTGATAGCTTAACTGTCACTCTCTCACACACAGACAAATAGAGACACATACACACACACACACACAGACAAACAGAGACACATACACACACACACACAGACAAACAACTACAGGTGTTGACTGACAACAAAGTCACAGGAAGTCTGCCCGAGTCTGATTTCAAAATAAAAGCCCTGTGCTTCTCAAAATAAAGTTCACCAGATACAGAAAAACAACTACACGTGTTGACTCGCAACAAAGTCACAGGAACTCTGCCGAGTCTGAATTTCAAAATAAAAGCCCTTTAAAAAATAAATAAATTTAATCAGATACAGATAAACAACTACACGTGTTGACTCACAACAAAGTCACAGGAACTCTGCCGAGTCTGAATTTCAAAATAAAAGCCCTTTGTTTTTCGAAATTAAATTTCATCAGATTTTTCATCTGTACATCTTTCAACTTCCTTTTTCATGTTAAACCTATTCAGAATAGCAGAATATTCAATGCTTTTCAGTTCAAAAGTCAGCTATTCACTTTTCACCCTTTCACATATTCAGATTAGTACTTTATTCTTTCATTCAGGTATTCAATGATTTTCAGTTCAAAAGGGAGCTATTCATTCTAGCGTAAGCCATTCATTTTCACCCTTTCATATATTCAGATTAGTACTTTATTCATTCATTCAGGTATTCAATGATTTTCAGTTCAAATGGAGCTATTCAGTCTAGCGTAAGCCATTCAACTTTACCCTTTCATATATTCAGATTAGTACTTTATTCATTCATTCAGGTCTTCAATGCTTTTCATTTCAAAAGGGAGCTATTCAGTCTGGCGTAAGCCATTCAACTTTACCCTTTCATATATTCAGATTAGTACTTTATTCATTCATTCAGGTATTCAATGACTTTCAGTTCAAAAGGAAGCTATTCAGTCTGGCGTAAGCCATTCAGCAGCCAGCAGAGAGCAGCAGAGAGCATTCACACCGCAATTTCTTCAGAAATTGCACTTTCTAGTTATTGGTGTGTATGCTGAAAGCATACACAACATATGTTGTTGTACTTTATTATTATTATTATTATTATTCTTCAGCCCATGTTTTTCGGCGCGTTACTAGCCCCACGCCATTCAAGATAGGGCAACCGTTCAAACAGGAAAACGTGCGCCTCAATCGGGAATGGTTCGGAATGACTTTTCCAAGTAATCGGAAAGCACGTTTTGGCGCAGCGCGCCAAAACGTGCGCCAAACCTCCCATAGAAAATGAATGGGAAAAATGTTCAAAAGTCACATTTCGTCATCAAACTTCAAGCCCTCACAGCTCCCTCATACGTTCAGCCAGAAACTCCATTTAACCTGTAAAACGTTCATCATCTCGACCTCTGTCAGTACACCATTCAACCCCGGTGGTGGCATTCACCGTTTCACCACGGTCGCCGTTCAAAAAAAAAAAGTTTTTCGCTCCGTTTTCAGATTTAACATTAGTGTGTGTGTGGTGGAATGTTCGGGGCTAGAGTGGGTGATGTCATCGCTAGAGTGGAGAGGGAGAGAAAAATCGTCTGAAAATTTCGGGAACAAC
This sequence comes from Pempheris klunzingeri, assembly GCF_042242105.1. Taxonomy (NCBI): domain Eukaryota; kingdom Metazoa; phylum Chordata; class Actinopteri; order Acropomatiformes; family Pempheridae; genus Pempheris; species Pempheris klunzingeri. The sequence goes on from NC_092030.1 coordinate 8,052,945, forward strand.
TCGCTCCCACGCCCACAGCGTGTCACTCAGAGTCATGATTTATACATCAAAACGTAGGCCTGCTCGGCCCGGTCGCGATGGTGTGACTTTGGACCCACAGAAACGCACGCAGCTCCCGCTACGAGCCTCCAAGCGACGGGGAGTGAGACCAACTGCCGCATCAAGTGCCATGTTAAATGGCTGCACAAAGCTGAGGAGGGAGGCAGACGCAACCACTTTTCTAACCTGCGTCAGAGCTCTCATCTCACAAGTTAGAGACCTCAAATTACACGTACGTGTTCAGGAGACCCTCCTCTGTCCACTGGTCCACACGCCAAAGCTCTGACACTTACGGTTCCCATGTAAAAGCTGCATTTTCAGAGGCCTTTTAGAGGCCTGTCACAGCTGAAATCTCCATGAAAACAGCTGTGTGTGGACCAGCTGGCTAGTCACCATGGTAACCGGACCGCTGGAGGAAATCAGCTGATTTGTGACCTTTGACCCACAGAGACAACGAATTTCAAAATAAAATGCCACAGATGGTAAATTGGTGCAGTCTGGAGGATATCAGCCGATTGGTGAACTGTCACTCACTCACTCACACTCACTCTCTCACTCACACACACACACACACGCACTCACTCACTCACTCACTCACTTACTCACTTACTCACTCACTCGCACATCCTTCAACTTCAATTTGTGCTGGTCGAAGACCAGTACAAATTGATGTTGAAGACACAGACACAGACAGACAGACAGACAGACAGACACACACACTCACACTCACACTCATAATGATGAGAATTTGAATTTAATATTGATAAGTAAGTTGGTTTAAAAGGTCCAGACTTTGAGTGGTGACATTTCCTAGTTGACTTGAACGCACCATGAAATGAGGTAAGAACACAGGGAGTGCTGCAAACTAATGAGGTGGTGTAAACATGAACATGCAGGGCAGCGGGGCAGGACAGCAGGGCAGTTTGGCGTGAGCAGGGCAGCGGGGCAGGACAGCAGGGCAGTTTGGCGTGAGCAGGGCAGCGGGGCAGGACAGCAGGGCAGTTTGGCGTGAGCGGGGCAGCGGTGCAGGACAGCAGGGCAGCTTGGCGTGAGCAGGGCAGCTTGGCGTGAGCAGGGCAGCGGTGCAGGACAGCAGGGCAGTTTGGCGTGAGCAGGGCAGCTTGGCGTGAGCAGGGCAGCTTGGCGTGAGCAGGGCAGCGGTGCAGGACAGCAGGGCAGCTTGGCGTGAGCAGGGCAGCTTGGCGTGAGCAGGGCAGCTTGGCGTGAGCAGGGCAACAGACAGCATACACACCGCAATTTCTCCAGAAATTGCAGTTTCTAGTTATTATTATTCTTCAGCCCATGTTTTTCGGCGCGTTACTAGCCCCACGCCATTCAAGATAGGGCAACCGTTCAAACAGGAAAACGTGCGCCTCAATCGGGAATGGTTCGGAATGACTTTTCCAAGTAATCGGAAAGCACGTTTTGGCGCAGCGCGCCAAAACGTGCGCCAAACCTCCCATAGAAAATGAATGGGAAAAATGTTCAAAAGTCACATTTCGTCATCAAATTTCAAGCCCTCACAGCTCCCTCATACGTTCAGCCAGAAACTCCATTCAACCTGTAAAACGTTCATCATCTCGACCTCTGTCAGTACACCATTCAACCCCGGTGGTGGCATTCACCGTTTCACCACGGTCGCCGTTCAAAAAAAAAAAGTTTTTCGCTCCGTTTTCAGATTTAACATTAGTGTGTGTGTGGTGGAATGTTCGGGGCTAGAGTGGGTGATGTCATCGCTAGAGTGGAGAGGGAGAGAAAAATCGTCTGAAAATTTCGGGAACAACTCGCTCCCACGCCCACAGCGTGTCACTCAGAGTCATGATTTATACATCAAAACGTAGGCCTGCTCGGCCCGGTCGCGATGGTGTGACTTTGGACCCACAGAAACGCACGCAGCTCCCGCTACGAGCCTCCAAGCGACGGGGAGTGAGACCAACTGCCGCATCAAGTGCCATGTTAAATGGCTGCACAAAGCTGAGGAGGGAGGCAGACGCAACCACTTTTCTAACCTGCGTCAGAGCTCTCATCTCACAAGTTAGAGACCTCAAATTATACGTACGTGTTCAGGAGACCCTCCTCTTTCCACTGGTCCACACACCAAAGCTCTGACACTTACGGTTCCCATGTAAAAGCTGCATTTTCAGAGGCCTTTTAGAGGCCTGTCACAGCTGAAATCTCCATGAAAACAGCTGTGTGTGGACCAGCTGGCTAGTCACCATGGTAACCGGACCGCTGGAGGAAATCAGCTGATTTGTGACCTTTGACCCACAGAGACAACGAATTTCAAAATAAAATGCCACAGATGGTAAATTGGTGCAGTCTGGAGGATATCAGCCGATTGGTGAACTGTCACTCACTCACTCACACTCACTCTCTCACTCACACACACACACGCACGCACTCACTCACTCACTCACTCACTCACTCACTCACTTACTCACTTACTCACTCACTTGCACATCCTTCAACTTCAATTTGTGCTGGTCGAAGACCAGCACAAATTGATGTTGAAGACACAGACACAGACACAGACACAGACACAGACAGACACACACACTCACACTCACACTCATAATGATGAGAATTTGAATTTAATATTGATAAGTAAGTTGGTTTAAAAGGTCCAGACTTTGAGTGGTGACATTTCCTAGTTGACTTGAACGCACCATGAAATGAGGTAAGAACACAGGGAGTGCTGCAAACTAATGAGGTTGTCTAAACATGAACATGCAGGGCAGCGGGGCAGGACAGCAGGGCAGCTTGGCATGAGCAGGGCAGCGGGGCAGGACAGCAGGGCAGTTTGGCGTGAGCGGGGCAGGACAGCAGGGCAGTTTGGCGTGAGCGGGGCAGGACAGCAGGGCAGTTTGGCGTGAGCAGGGCAGCGGGGCAGGACAGCAGGGCAGTTTGGCGTGAGCAGGGCAGCGGGGCAGGACAGCAGGGCAGTTTGGCGTGAGCGGGGCAGGACAGCAGGGCAGTTTGGCGTGAGCAGGGCAGCGGGGCAGGACAGCAGGGCAGTTTGGCGTGAGCGGGGCAGGACAGCAGGGCAGTTTGGCGTGAGCAGGGCAGCGGGGCAGGACAGCAGGGCAGTTTGGCGTGAGCGGGGCAGGACAGCAGGGCAGTTTGGCGTGAGCAGGGCAGCGGGGCAGGACAGCAGGGCAGTTTGGCGTGAGCAGGGCAGCGGTGCAGGACAGCAGGGCAGCTTGGCGTGAGCAGAGCAGCTTGGCGTGAGCAGGGCAGCGGTGCAGGACAGCAGGGCAGCTTGGCGTGAGCAGGGCAGCTTGGCGTGAGCAGGGCAACAGACAGCATACACACCGCAATTTCTCCAGAAATTGCAGTTTCTAGTTATTATTTTTCTTCCGTCATGTTTTTTTGCCGCGCTTCTTCATCCACAGCTTTCAAAATAGAAAATTCATTCAAAGTTCAAAACGTGCGCTTCAATCGGGAATCGATTGCTATGACTTTTCTCATCCGAAACTTCAAAAATGTGCCATTAATATCCATTTTTCTGACAAAAATTCCTCATAGAAATGAATGGGAAAAAATTTCAAAACTCCGATTTTCTCACCAAACTTCAAGCCCTCACAGTTCCTACATACATTCAGCCAGAAACTTCATTCAAACTCTAAAACGTTCAGCCTCTCGACCTCTTTCAGACCATACTTCAACCTCCTTCATTCCATTCACCGTTTCATCACACTCGTCTTTCAAAAAAAAAAACTTTCTCACTCCATTTTCAGATTTAACATTAGTGTGTATGTGGCGGAATGTTCAGAGCTAGAGTGCGTGATGTCATCGCTAGAGTGGAGAGGAGCAGAAAAATCGTCTGAAGATTTCGGGAACAACTCGCTCTCATGCCCACAGCGTGTCACTCAGACTCATAATTCATACAGAAAAACGTAGGACTGCTCGGGCCGGTCGCAACGATGCGACTTCGGACACACAGAGACGCACGCAGCAGCCCCCACGAGCCTCCAAGCGACGGAAACTCACAGGAACTGCTGCATTAAGTGCCATGTTAACTGGCAGCTCAAATCTGAGGAGGGAGGGAGACGCAACCACTTTTGTAACCTGCTCTAGCTCTCTCATTTCACAAGTTAGAGACCTGAGGAAAGAACTGAGTGTTCAGGAGACCCTCTGAAGTCCATAGGTCCACATGTTATGGCTCTGACACTTACTGGGTTTGAGTAAAACCGGCATTTTCAGAGGCATGTCACAGCTGAAATCTCCATGAAAAGAGCTGTGTCTCCCCAGAGTAGCTCCGCAGGCACTATCGCCATGACGACCCCACAGCTGCAGCTGGTTAGTGACCTACAGAGCCACTGAGCGTGCTCAGTTGGTGGGAATCAGGTGATAGCTTTACTGTCACTCTCTCACACAGAGACACAGACAAACAGAGACACAGACATGCTCAGTTGGTGGAAATCAGGTGATAGCTTAACTGTCACTCTCTCACACACAGACAAACAGAGACACATATACACACACACACACACAGACAAACAGAGACACATACACACACACACACACACAGACAAACAGAGACACATACACACACACACACACACACACACAGACAAACAACTACAGGTGTTGACTGACAACAAAGTCACAGGAAGTCTGCCCGAGTCTGATTTCAAAATAAAAGCCCTGTGCTTCTCAAAATAAAGTTCACCAGATACAGAAAAACAACTACACATGTTGACTCGCAACAAAGTCACAGGAACTCTGCCGAGTCTGAATTTCAAAATAAAAGCCCTTTAAAAAAAATAATAAATTTAATCAGATACAGATAAACAACTACACGTGTTGACTCACAACAAAGTCACAGGAACTCTGCCGAGTCTGAATTTCAAAATAAAAGCCCTTTGTTTTTCGAAATTAAATTTCATCAGATTTTTCATCTGTACATCTTTCAACTTCCTTTTTCATGTTAAACCTATTCAGAATAGCAGAATATTCAATGCTTTTCAGTTCAAAAGTCAGCTATTCACTTTTCACCCTTTCACATATTCAGATTAGTACTTTATTCTTTCATTCAGGTATTCAATGATTTTCAGTTCAAAAGGGAGCTATTCATTCTAGCGTAAGCCATTCATTTTCACCCTTTCATATATTCAGATTAGTACTTTATTCATTCATTCAGGTATTCAATGATTTTCAGTTCAAATGGAGCTATTCAGTCTAGCGTAAGCCATTCAACTTTACCCTTTCATATATTCAGATTAGTACTTTATTCATTCATTCAGGTATTCAATGATTTTCAGTTCAAATGGAGCTATTCAGTCTGGCGTAAGCCATTCAACTTTACCCTTTCATATATTCAGATTAGTACTTTATTCATTCATTCAGGTATTCAATGATTTTCAGTTCAAATGGAGCTATTCAGTCTAGCGTAAGCCATTCAACTTTACCCTTTCATATATTCAGATTAGTACTTTATTCATTCATTCAGGTATTCAATGTTTTTCAGTTCAAATGGAGCTATTCAGTCTAGCGTAAGCCATTCAACTTTACCCTTTCATATATTCAGATTAGTACTTTATTCATTCATTCAGGTATTCAATGATTTTCAGTTCAAATGGAGCTATTCAGTCTAGCGTAAGCCATTCAGCAGCCAGCAGAGAGCAGCAGAGAGCATTCACACCGCAATTTCTTCAGAAATTGCACTTTCTAGTTATTATTATTTTTCTTCCGTCATGTTTTTTTGCCGCGCTTCTTCATCCACAGCTTTCAAAATAGAAAATTCATTCAAAGTTCAAAACGTGCGCTTCAATCGGGAATCGATTGCTATGACTTTTCTCATCCGAAACTTCAAAAATGTGCCATTAATATCCATTTTTCTGACAAAAATTCCTCATAGAAATGAATGGGAAAAAATTTCAAAACTCCGATTTTCTCACCAAACTTCAAGCCCTCACAGTTCCTACATACATTCAGCCAGAAACTTCATTCAAACTCTAAAACGTTCAGCCTCTCGACCTCTTTCAGACCATACTTCAACCTCCTTCATTCCATTCACCGTTTCATCACACTCGTCTTTCAAAAAAAAAAACTTTCTCACTCCATTTTCAGATTTAACATTAGTGTGTATGTGGCGGAATGTTCAGAGCTAGAGTGCGTGATGTCATCGCTAGAGTGGAGAGGAGCAGAAAAATCGTCTGAAGATTTCGGGAACAACTCGCTCTCATGCCCACAGCGTGTCACTCAGACTCATAATTCATAAAGAAAAACGTAGGACTGCTCGGGCCGGTCGCAACGATGCGACTTCGGACACACAGAGACGCACGCAGCAGCCCCCACGAGCCTCCAAGCGACGGAAACTCACAGGAACTGCTGCATTAAGTGCCATGTTAACTGGCAGCTCAAATCTGAGGAGGGAGGGAGACGCAACCACTTTTGTAACCTGCTCTAGCTCTCTCATTTCACAAGTTAGAGACCTGAGGAAAGAACTGAGTGTTCAGGAGACCCTCTGAAGTCCATAGGTCCACATGTTATGGCTCTGACACTTACTGGGTTTGAGTAAAACCGGCATTTTCAGAGGCATGTAACAGCTGAAATCTCCATGAAAAGAGCTGTGTCTCCCCAGAGTAGCTCCGCAGGCACTATCGCCATGACGACCCCACAGCTGCAGCTGGTTAGTGACCTACAGAGCCACTGAGCGTGCTCAGTTGGTGGGAATCAGGTGATAGCTTTACTGTCACTCTCTCACACAGAGACACAGACAAACAGAGACACAGACATGCTCAGTTGGTGGAAATCAGGTGATAGCTTAACTGTCACTCTCTCACACACAGACAAACAGAGACACATATACACACACACACACACAGACAAACAGAGACACATACACACACACACACACACAGACAAACAGAGACACATACACACACACACACACACACACACAGACAAACAACTACAGGTGTTGACTGACAACAAAGTCACAGGAAGTCTGCCCGAGTCTGATTTCAAAATAAAAGCCCTGTGCTTCTCAAAATAAAGTTCACCAGATACAGAAAAACAACTACACATGTTGACTCGCAACAAAGTCACAGGAACTCTGCCGAGTCTGAATTTCAAAATAAAAGCCCTTTAAAAAAAATAATAAATTTAATCAGATACAGATAAACAACTACACGTGTTGACTCACAACAAAGTCACAGGAACTCTGCCGAGTCTGAATTTCAAAATAAAAGCCCTTTGTTTTTCGAAATTAAATTTCATCAGATTTTTCATCTGTACATCTTTCAACTTCCTTTTTCATGTTAAACCTATTCAGAATAGCAGAATATTCAATGCTTTTCAGTTCAAAAGTCAGCTATTCACTTTTCACCCTTTCACATATTCAGATTAGTACTTTATTCTTTCATTCAGGTATTCAATGATTTTCAGTTCAAAAGGGAGCTATTCATTCTAGCGTAAGCCATTCATTTTCACCCTTTCATATATTCAGATTAGTACTTTATTCATTCATTCAGGTATTCAATGATTTTCAGTTCAAATGGAGCTATTCAGTCTAGCGTAAGCCATTCAACTTTACCCTTTCATATATTCAGATTAGTACTTTATTCATTCATTCAGGTATTCAATGATTTTCAGTTCAAATGGAGCTATTCAGTCTGGCGTAAGCCATTCAACTTTACCCTTTCATATATTCAGATTAGTACTTTATTCATTCATTCAGGTATTCAATGATTTTCAGTTCAAATGGAGCTATTCAGTCTAGCGTAAGCCATTCATTTTCACCCTTTCATATATTCAGATTAGTACTTTATTCATTCATTCAGGTATTCAATGATTTTCAGTTCAAATGGAGCTATTCAGTCTAGCGTAAGCCATTCAACTTTACCCTTTCATATATTCAGATTAGTACTTTATTCATTCATTCAGGTATTCAATGATTTTCAGTTCAAATGGAGCTATTCAGTCTGGCGTAAGCCATTCAACTTTACCCTTTCATATATTCAGATTAGTACTTTATTCATTCATTCAGGTATTCAATGATTTTCAGTTCAAATGGAGCTATTCAGTCTAGCGTAAGCCATTCAACTTTACCCTTTCATATATTCAGATTAGTACTTTATTCATTCATTCAGGTATTCAATGTTTTTCAGTTCAAATGGAGCTATTCAGTCTAGCGTAAGCCATTCAACTTTACCCTTTCATATATTCAGATTAGTACTTTATTCATTCATTCAGGTATTCAATGATTTTCAGTTCAAATGGAGCTATTCAGTCTAGCGTAAGCCATTCAGCAGCCAGCAGAGAGCAGCAGAGAGCATTCACACCGCAATTTCTTCAGAAATTGCACTTTCTAGTTGGTGTGAATGCTCAAGCATTCACACTATATGTTCTTCTACTTTATTATTATTATTTTTCTTCCGTCATGTTTTTTTGCCGCGCTTCTTCATCCACAGCTTTCAAAATAGAAAATTCATTCAAAGTTCAAAACGTGCGCTTCAATCGGGAATCGATTGCTATGACTTTTCTCATCCGAAACTTCAAAAATGTGCCATTAATATCCATTTTTCTGACAAAAATTCCTCATAGAAATGAATGGGAAAAAATTTCAAAACTCCGATTTTCTCACCCAACTTCAAGCCCTCACAGTTCCTACATACATTCAGCCAGAAACTTCATTCAAACTCTAAAACGTTCAGCCTCTCGACCTCTTTCAGACCATACTTCAACCTCCTTCATTCCATTCACCGTTTCATCACACTCGTCTTTCAAAAAAAAAAACTTTCTCACTCCATTTTCAGATTTAACATTAGTGTGTATGTGGCGGAATGTTCAGAGCTAGAGTGCGTGATGTCATCGCTAGAGTGGAGAGGAGCAGAAAAATCGTCTGAAGATTTCGGGAACAACTCGCTCTCATGCCCACAGCGTGTCACTCAGACTCATAATTCATACAGAAAAACGTAGGACTGCTCGGGCCGGTCGCAACGATGCGACTTCGGACACACAGAGACGCACGCAGCAGCCCCCACGAGCCTCCAAGCGACGGAAACTCACAGGAACTGCTGCATTAAGTGCCATGTTAACTGGCAGCTCAAATCTGAGGAGGGAGGGAGACGCAACCACTTTTGTAACCTGCTCTAGCTCTCTCATTTCACAAGTTAGAGACCTGAGGAAAGAACTGAGTGTTCAGGAGACCCTCTGAAGTCCATAGGTCCACATGTTATGGCTCTGACACTTACTGGGTTTGAGTAAAACCGGCATTTTCAGAGGCATGTCACAGCTGAAATCTCCATGAAAAGAGCTGTGTCTCCCCAGAGTAGCTCCGCAGGCACTATCGCCATGACGACCCCACAGCTGCAGCTGGTTAGTGACCTACAGAGCCACTGAGCGTGCTCAGTTGGTGGGAATCAGGTGATAGCTTTACTGTCACTCTCTCACACAGAGACACAGACAAACAGAGACACAGACATGCTCAGTTGGTGGAAATCAGGTGATAGCTTAACTGTCACTCTCTCACACACAGACAAACAGAGACACATATACACACACACACACACAGACAAACAGAGACACATACACACACACACACACACACACAGACAAACAACTACAGGTGTTGACTGACAACAAAGTCACAGGAAGTCTGCCCGAGTCTGATTTCAAAATAAAAGCCCTGTGCTTCTCAAAATAAAGTTCACCAGATACAGAAAAACAACTACACATGTTGACTCGCAACAAAGTCACAGGAACTCTGCCGAGTCTGAATTTCAAAATAAAAGCCCTTTTAAAAATTTTTTAATTTAATCACATACACATAAACAACTACACGTGTTGACTCACAACAAAGTCACAGGAACTCTGCCGAGTCTGAATTTCAAAATAAAAGCCCTTTGTTTTTCGAAATTAAATTTCATCAGATTTTTCATCTGTACATCTTTCAACTTCCTTTTTCATGTTAAACCTATTCAGAATAGCAGAATATTCAATGCTTTTCAGTTCAAAAGTCAGCTATTCACTTTTCACCCTTTCACATATTCAGATTAGTACTTTATTCTTTCATTCAGGTATTCAATGATTTTCAGTTCAAAAGGGAGCTATTCATTCTAGCGTAAGCCATTCATTTTCACCCTTTCATATATTCAGAGTAGTACTTTATTCATTCATTCAGGTATTCAATGTTTTTCAGTTCAAATGGAGCTATTCAGTCTAGCGAAAGCCATTCAACTTTACCCTTTCATATATTCAGATTAGTACTTTATTCATTCATTCAGGTATTCAATGATTTTCAGTTCAAATGGAGCTATTCAGTCTAGCGTAAGCCATTCAGCAGCCAGCAGAGAGCAGCAGAGAGCATTCACACCGCAATTTCTTCAGAAATTGCACTTTCTAGTTGGTGTGAATGCTCAAGCATTCACACTATATGTTCTTCTACTTTATTATTATTATTTTTCTTCCGTCATGTTTTTTTGCCGCGCTTCTTCATCCACAGCTTTCAAAATAGAAAATTCATTCAAAGTTCAAAACGTGCGCTTCAATCGGGAATCGATTGCTATGACTTTTCTCATCCGAAACTTCAAAAATGTGCCATTAATATCCATTTTTCTGACAAAAATTCCTCATAGAAATGAATGGGAAAAAATTTCAAAACTCCGATTTTCTCACCCAACTTCAAGCCCTCACAGTTCCTACATACATTCAGCCAGAAACTTCATTCAAACTCTAAAACGTTCAGCCTCTCGACCTCTTTCAGACCATACTTCAACCTCCTTCATTCCATTCACCGTTTCATCACACTCGTCTTTCAAAAAAAAAAACTTTCTCACTCCATTTTCAGATTTAACATTAGTGTGTATGTGGCGGAATGTTCAGAGCTAGAGTGCGTGATGTCATCGCTAGAGTGGAGAGGAGCAGAAAAATCGTCTGAAGATTTCGGGAACAACTCGCTCTCATGCCCACAGCGTGTCACTCAGACTCATAATTCATACAGAAAAACGTAGGACTGCTCGGGCCGGTCGCAACGATGCGACTTCGGACACACAGAGACGCACGCAGCAGCCCCCACGAGCCTCCAAGCGACGGAAACTCACAGGAACTGCTGCATTAAGTGCCATGTTAACTGGCAGCTCAAATCTGAGGAGGGAGGGAGACGCAACCACTTTTGTAACCTGCTCTAGCTCTCTCATTTCACAAGTTAGAGACCTGAGGAAAGAACTGAGTGTTCAGGAGACCCTCTGAAGTCCATAGGTCCACATGTTATGGCTCTGACACTTACTGGGTTTGAGTAAAACCGGCATTTTCAGAGGCATGTCACAGCTGAAATCTCCATGAAAAGAGCTGTGTCTCCCCAGAGTAGCTCCGCAGGCACTATCGCCATGACGACCCCACAGCTGCAGCTGGTTAGTGACCTACAGAGCCACTGAGCGTGCTCAGTTGGTGGGAATCAGGTGATAGCTTTACTGTCACTCTCTCACACAGAGACACAGACAAACAGAGACACAGACATGCTCAGTTGGTGGAAATCAGGTGATAGCTTAACTGTCACTCTCTCACACACAGACAAACAGAGACACATATACACACACACACACACAGACAAACAGAGACACATACACACACACACACACACACAGACAAACAACTACAGGTGTTGACTGACAACAAAGTCACAGGAAGTCTGCCCGAGTCTGATTTCAAAATAAAAGCCCTGTGCTTCTCAAAATAAAGTTCACCAGATACAGAAAAACAACTACACGTGTTGACTCGCAACAAAGTCACAGGAACTCTGCCGAGTCTGAATTTCAAAATAAAAGCCCTTTTTAAAAAAATTTAATTTAATCAGATACACATAAACAACTACACGTGTTGACTCACAACAAAGTCACAGGAACTCTGCCGAGTCTGAATTTCAAAATAAAAGCCCTTTGTTTTTCGAAATTAAATTTCATCAGATTTTTCATCTGTACATCTTTCAACTTCCTTTTTCATGTTAAACCTATTCAGAATAGCAGAATATTCAATGCTTTTCAGTTCAAAAGTCAGCTATTCACTTTTCACCCTTTCACATATTCAGATTAGTACTTTATTCTTTCATTCAGGTATTCAATGATTTTCAGTTCAAAAGGGAGCTATTCATTCTAGCGTAAGCCATTCATTTTCACCCTTTCATATATTCAGAGTAGTACTTTATTCATTCATTCAGGTATTCAATGTTTTTCAGTTCAAATGGAGCTATTCAGTCTAGCGAAAGCCATTCAACTTTACCCTTTCATATATTCAGATTAGTACTTTATTCATTCATTCAGGTATTCAATGATTTTCAGTTCAAATGGAGCTATTCAGTCTAGCGTAAGCCATTCAACTTTACCCTTTCATATATTCAGATTAGTACTTTATTCATTCATTCAGGTATTCAATGATTTTCAGTTCAAATGGAGCTATTCAGTCTGGCGTAAGCCATTCAACTTTACCCTTTCATATATTCAGATTAGTAATTTATTCATTCATTCAGGTATTCAATGACTTTCAGTTCAAAAGGAAGCTATTCAGTCTGGCGTAAGCCATTCAGCAGCCAGCAGAGAGCATTCACACCGCAATTTCTTCAGAAATTGCACTTTCTAGTTATTATTATTTTTCTTCCGTCATGTTTTTTTGCCGCGCTTCTTCATCCACAGCTTTCAAAATAGAAAATTCATTCAAAGTTCAAAACGTGCGCTTCAATCGGGAATCGATTGCTATGACTTTTCTCATCCGAAACTTCAAAAATGTGCCATTAATATCCATTTTTCTGACAAAAATTCCTCATAGAAATGAATGGGAAAAAATTTCAAAACTCCGATTTTCTCACCCAACTTCAAGCCCTCACAGTTCCTACATACATTCAGCCAGAAACTTCATTCAAACTCTAAAACGTTCAGCCTCTCGACCTCTTTCAGACCATACTTCAACCTCCTTCATTCCATTCACCGTTTCATCACACTCGTCTTTCAAAAAAAAAAACTTTCTCACTCCATTTTCAGATTTAACATTAGTGTGTATGTGGCGGAATGTTCAGAGCTAGAGTGCGTGATGTCATCGCTAGAGTGGAGAGGAGCAGAAAAATCGTCTGAAGATTTCGGGAACAACTCGCTCTCATGCCCACAGCGTGTCACTCAGACTCATAATTCATACAGAAAAACGTAGGACTGCTCGGGCCGGTCGCAACGATGCGACTTCGGACACACAGAGACGCACGCAGCAGCCCCCACGAGCCTCCAAGCGACGGAAACTCACAGGAACTGCTGCATTAAGTGCCATGTTAACTGGCAGCTCAAATCTGAGGAGGGAGGGAGACGCAACCACTTTTGTAACCTGCTCTAGCTCTCTCATTTCACAAGTTAGAGACCTGAGGAAAGAACTGAGTGTTCAGGAGACCCTCTGAAGTCCATAGGTCCACATGTTATGGCTCTGACACTTACTGGGTTTGAGTAAAACCGGCATTTTCAGAGGCATGTCACAGCTGAAATCTCCATGAAAAGAGCTGTGTCTCCCCAGAGTAGCTCCGCAGGCACTATCGCCATGACGACCCCACAGCTGCAGCTGGTTAGTGACCTACAGAGCCACTGAGCGTGCTCAGTTGGTGGGAATCAGGTGATAGCTTTACTGTCACTCTCTCACACAGAGACACAGACAAACAGAGACACAGACATGCTCAGTTGGTGGAAATCAGGTGATAGCTTAACTGTCACTCTCTCACACACAGACAAACAGAGACACATATACACACACACACACACAGACAAACAGAGACACATACACACACACACACACACACACACACACAGACAAACAGAGACACATACACACACACACACACAGACAAACAACTACAGGTGTTGACTGACAACAAAGTCACAGGAAGTCTGCCCGAGTCTGATTTCAAAATAAAAGCCCTGTGCTTCTCAAAATAAAGTTCACCAGATACAGAAAAACAACTACACATGTTGACTCGCAACAAAGTCACAGGAACTCTGCCGAGTCTGAATTTCAAAATAAAAGCCCTTAAAAAAAAAATTAAATTTAATCAGATACAGATAAACAACTACACATGTTGACTCACAACAAAGTCACAGGAACTCTGCCGAGTCTGAATTTCAAAATAAAAGCCCTTTGTTTTTCGAAATTAAATTTCATCAGATTTTTCATCTGTACATCTTTCAACTTCCTTTTTCATGTTAAACCTATTCAGAATAGCAGAATATTCAATGCTTTTCAGTTCAAAAGTCAGCTATTCACTTTTCACCCTTTCACATATTCAGATTAGTACTTTATTCTTTCATTCAGGTATTCAATGATTTTCAGTTCAAAAGGGAGCTATTCATTCTAGCGTAAGCCATTCATTTTCACCCTTTCATATATTCAGATTAGTACTTTATTCATTCATTCAGGTATTCAATGATTTTCAGTTCAAATGGAGCTATTCAGTCTAGCGTAAGCCATTCAACTTTACCCTTTCATATATTCAGATTAGTACTTTATTCATTCATTCAGGTATTCAATGACTTTCAGTTCAAAAGGAAG
>NC_092030.1:8082500-8087500 GCF_042242105.1 Pempheris klunzingeri
TGTTAAACCTATTCAGAATAGCAGAATATTCAATGCTTTTCAGTTCAAAAGTCAGCTATTCACTTTTCACCCTTTCACATATTCAGATTAGTACTTTATTCTTTCATTCAGGTATTCAATGATTTTCAGTTCAAAAGGGAGCTATTCATTCTAGCGTAAGCCATTCATTTTCACCCTTTCATATATTCAGATTAGTACTTTATTCATTCATTCAGGTATTCAATGATTTTCAGTTCAAATGGAGCTATTCAGTCTAGCGTAAGCCATTCAACTTTACCCTTTCATATATTCAGATTAGTACTTTATTCATTCATTCAGGTCTTCAATGCTTTTCATTTCAAAAGGGAGCTATTCAGTCTGGCGTAAGCCATTCAACTTTACCCTTTCATATATTCAGATTAGTACTTTATTCATTCATTCAGGTATTCAATGACTTTCAGTTCAAAAGGAAGCTATTCAGTCTGGCGTAAGCCATTCAGCAGCCAGCAGAGAGCAGCAGAGAGCATTCACACCGCAATTTCTTCAGAAATTGCACTTTCTAGTTGGTGTGAATGCTCAAGCATTCACAACATATGTTCTTCTACTTTATTATTATTATTTTTCTTCCGTCATGTTTTTTTGCCGCGCTTCTTCATCCACAGCTTTCAAAATAGAAAATTCATTCAAAGTTCAAAACGTGCGCTTCAATCGGGAATCGATTGCTATGACTTTTCTCATCCGAAACTTCAAAAATGTGCCATTAATATCCATTTTTCTGACAAAAATTCCTCATAGAAATGAATGGGAAAAAATTTCAAAACTCCGATTTTCTCACCAAACTTCAAGCCCTCACAGTTCCTACATACATTCAGCCAGAAACTTCATTCAAACTCTAAAACGTTCAGCCTCTCGACCTCTTTCAGACCATACTTCAACCTCCTTCATTCCATTCACCGTTTCATCACACTCGTCTTTCAAAAAAAAAAACTTTCTCACTCCATTTTCAGATTTAACATTAGTGTGTATGTGGCGGAATGTTCAGAGCTAGAGTGCGTGATGTCATCGCTAGAGTGGAGAGGAGCAGAAAAATCGTCTGAAGATTTCGGGAACAACTCGCTCTCATGCCCACAGCGTGTCACTCAGACTCATAATTCATACAGAAAAACGTAGGACTGCTCGGGCCGGTCGCAACGATGCGACTTCGGACACACAGAGACGCACGCAGCAGCCCCCACGAGCCTCCAAGCGACGGAAACTCACAGGAACTGCTGCATTAAGTGCCATGTTAACTGGCAGCTCAAATCTGAGGAGGGAGGGAGACGCAACCACTTTTGTAACCTGCTCTAGCTCTCTCATTTCACAAGTTAGAGACCTGAGGAAAGAACTGAGTGTTCAGGAGACCCTCTGAAGTCCATAGGTCCACATGTTATGGCTCTGACACTTACTGGGTTTGAGTAAAACCGGCATTTTCAGAGGCATGTCACAGCTGAAATCTCCATGAAAAGAGCTGTGTCTCCCCAGAGTAGCTCCGCAGGCACTATCGCCATGACGACCCCACAGCTGCAGCTGGTTAGTGACCTACAGAGCCACTGAGCGTGCTCAGTTGGTGGGAATCAGGTGATAGCTTTACTGTCACTCTCTCACACAGAGACACAGACAAACAGAGACACAGACATGCTCAGTTGGTGGAAATCAGGTGATAGCTTAACTGTCACTCTCTCACACACAGACAAACAGAGACACATATACACACACACACACAGACAAACAGAGACACATACACACACACACACACACACACACAGACAAACAGAGACACATACACACACACAGACAAACAACTACAGGTGTTGACTGACAACAAAGTCACAGGAAGTCTGCCCGAGTCTGATTTCAAAATAAAAGCCCTGTGCTTCTCAAAATAAAGTTCGCCAGATACAGAAAAACAACTACACATGTTGACTCGCAACAAAGTCACAGGAACTCTGCCGAGTCTGAATTTCAAAATAAAAGCCCTTTTAAAAAAAAATAAATTTAATCAGATACAGATAAACAACTACACGTGTTGACTCACAACAAAGTCACAGGAACTCTGCCGAGTCTGAATTTCAAAATAAAAGCCCTTTGTTTTTCGAAATTAAATTTCATCAGATTTTTCATCTGTACATCTTTCAACTTCCTTTTTCATGTTAAACCTATTCAGAATAGCAGAATATTCAATGCTTTTCAGTTCAAAAGTCAGCTATTCACTTTTCACCCTTTCACATATTCAGATTAGTACTTTATTCTTTCATTCAGGTATTCAATGATTTTCAGTTCAAAAGGGAGCTATTCATTCTAGCGTAAGCCATTCATTTTCACCCTTTCATATATTCAGATTAGTACTTTATTCATTCATTCAGGTATTCAATGATTTTCAGTTCAAATGGAGCTATTCAGTCTAGCGTAAGCCATTCAACTTTACCCTTTCATATATTCAGATTAGTACTTTATTCATTCATTCAGGTCTTCAATTCTTTTCATTTCAAAAGGGAGCTATTCAGTCTGGCGTAAGCCATTCAACTTTACCCTTTCATATATTCAGATTAGTAATTTATTCATTCATTCAGGTATTCAATGACTTTCAGTTCAAAAGGAAGCTATTCAGTCTGGCGTAAGCCATTCAGCAGCCAGCAGAGAGCGGCAGAGAGCATTCACACCGCAATTTCTTCAGAAATTGCACTTTCTAGTTATTATTATTTTTCTTCCGTCATGTTTTTTTGCCGCGCTTCTTCATCCACAGCTTTCAAAATAGAAAATTCATTCAAAGTTCAAAACGTGCGCTTCAATCGGGAATCGATTGCTATGACTTTTCTCATCCGAAACTTCAAAAATGTGCCATTAATATCCATTTTTCTGACAAAAATTCCTCATAGAAATGAATGGGAAAAAATTTCAAAACTCCGATTTTCTCACCAAACTTCAAGCCCTCACAGTTCCTACATACATTCAGCCAGAAACTTCATTCAAACTCTAAAACGTTCAGCCTCTCGACCTCTTTCAGACCATACTTCAACCTCCTTCATTCCATTCACCGTTTCATCACACTCGTCTTTCAAAAAAAAAAACTTTCTCACTCCATTTTCAGATTTAACATTAGTGTGTATGTGGCGGAATGTTCAGAGCTAGAGTGCGTGATGTCATCGCTAGAGTGGAGAGGAGCAGAAAAATCGTCTGAAGATTTCGGGAACAACTCGCTCTCATGCCCACAGCGTGTCACTCAGACTCATAATTCATAAAGAAAAACGTAGGACTGCTCGGGCCGGTCGCAACAATGCGACTTCGGACACACAGAGACGCACGCAGCAGCCCCCACGAGCCTCCAAGCGACGGAAACTCACAGGAACTGCTGCATTAAGTGCCATGTTAACTGGCAGCTCAAATCTGAGGAGGGAGGGAGACGCAACCACTTTTGTAACCTGCTCTAGCTCTCTCATTTCACAAGTTAGAGACCTGAGGAAAGAACTGAGTGTTCAGGAGACCCTCTGAAGTCCATAGGTCCACATGTTATGGCTCTGACACTTACTGGGTTTGAGTAAAACCGGCATTTTCAGAGGCATGTCACAGCTGAAATCTCCATGAAAAGAGCTGTGTCTCCCCAGAGTAGCTCCGCAGGCACTATCGCCATGACGACCCCACAGCTGCAGCTGGTTAGTGACCTACAGAGCCACTGAGCGTGCTCAGTTGGTGGGAATCAGGTGATAGCTTTACTGTCACTCTCTCACACAGAGACACAGACAAACAGAGACACAGACATGCTCAGTTGGTGGAAATCAGGTGATAGCTTAACTGTCACTCTCTCACACACAGACAAATAGAGACACATACACACACACACACACACAGACAAACAGAGACACATACACACACACACACAGACAAACAACTACAGGTGTTGACTGACAACAAAGTCACAGGAAGTCTGCCCGAGTCTGATTTCAAAATAAAAGCCCTGTGCTTCTCAAAATAAAGTTCACCAGATACAGAAAAACAACTACACGTGTTGACTCGCAACAAAGTCACAGGAACTCTGCCGAGTCTGAATTTCAAAATAAAAGCCCTTTAAAAAAAATAATAAATTTAATCAGATACAGATAAACAACTACACATGTTGACTCACAACAAAGTCACAGGAACTCTGCCGAGTCTGAATTTCAAAATAAAAGCCCTTTGTTTTTCGAAATTAAATTTCATCAGATTTTTCATCTGTACATCTTTCAACTTCCTTTTTCATGTTAAACCTATTCAGAATAGCAGAATATTCAATGCTTTTCAGTTCAAAAGTCAGCTATTCACTTTTCACCCTTTCACATATTCAGATTAGTACTTTATTCTTTCATTCAGGTATTCAATGATTTTCAGTTCAAAAGGGAGCTATTCATTCTAGCGTAAGCCATTCATTTTCACCCTTTCATATATTCAGATTAGTACTTTATTCATTCATTCAGGTATTCAATGATTTTCAGTTCAAATGGAGCTATTCAGTCTAGCGTAAGCCATTCAACTTTACCCTTTCATATATTCAGATTAGTACTTTATTCATTCATTCAGGTATTCAATGATTTTCAGTTCAAATGGAGCTATTCAGTCTAGCGTAAGCCATTCAACTTTACCCTTTCATATATTCAGATTAGTACTTTATTCATTCATTCAGGTATTCAATGATTTTCAGTTCAAATGGAGCTATTCAGTCTGGCGTAAGCCATTCAGCAGCCAGCAGAGAGCAGCAGAGAGCATTCACACCGCAATTTCTTCAGAAATTGCACTTTCTAGTTTGACTTATTCTTCTTCTTCCGTAGCAAAATTTCACGGCGCTACTCCTCCCAGAGCTTTCGCACCACACGCACAAAAAACGCACCAAAACGTGCGGCTCGGCGGCGGTCGAGTTGCTATGACTTTTCCAAGTAATCGAAAAGCACGTTTTGGCGCAACGCGGCAAAACGTGCGCCAAAAATCGCTCCATACAAAGTCAATGAGGAGCT